>NC_133761.1:42000010-42040010 GCF_036562045.2 Rhinolophus sinicus | reverse complement strand
ACCGAATTCAGCAATACATTAAAAAGATCATACACTATGATCAAGTGGGATTCATTCCTGATATGCAAGGTTGGTTCAACATCTGCAAATCAATTCATGTGATACACCACATTAACAAAATGAAAAATAAAAATCATATGATCATATCAAAGGATGCAGAAAAAACATTTGACAAAATCCAGCAGCAATTTATGATAAAAACTCTTAGCAAAGTGGGAATAGAGGGATTATATCTCAACATAATAAAGGCCATATATGATAAACCCACAGCTAACATCATACTCAGTGGGGAAAAGCCAAAGCCATTCCCCTTAAGATCAGGAACAAGACAAGGTTGCCCACTTTCTCCATTTCTATTCAACATAGTTCTGGAAGTTGTAGCCACAGCAATCGACAAGAAAAAGAAATAAAAGGTATCTAAATTCAAAAAAAGGAAGTAAAATTGACATTATGAGGTCGGACAATTAAGTTCGTGAACTCATCCTTGGAAAAAGTGCTACATACCTCACTGCTGAATATCACTACAGTCACCTTTGAAGTAGTGCCCTTGGGAAGCTATGCACTGACACCAGTGCCTAGTCCACCCTTCAAAGCAATTTTGGAACTCTTTTTCTGGAATGGCCATCAGAGCTGTCACTGTATTGCCCTTGATGTCCTGAATGTCATCAAAATGTCTTCCTTTCAATATTTCCTTTATCTTCAGGTAAAGAAAAAAGTCATTGGGGGGGCAGATCAGGTGAGTAGGAAGGGTGTTCCAATACAGTTATTTGTTTAATGGCTAAAAACTCCCTCACAGACAGTGCCCTGTGAGCTGGTGCATTGTCGTGATGCAAGAGCCATGAATTGTTGGCAAAAAGATCAGGTCATGTAATTTTTTCATGAAGCCTTTTCAGCACGGACAAACCCATGTAACTTTTCAGCACGGACAAAACCTTTTCAGCACGGACAAAACCATGGACAAAATGGTTAACTGTTTGTCCAGTTGGTACAAATTTATAATGAATAAGCCCTCTGATATCAAAAAAAAGGTTAGCAACAACATCGTTGCAACAAGTTCGTGAACTTAATTGTCAGAACTTCATATATGCAGATGACATGATAGTATATATAGAGAACCCCAAAGACTCTACCAAAAGAAGCTATTAGAACTGATAAATGAATTTAGTAAAGTAGCAGGATACAAAATTAATACTCAGAAATCAATTGCATTTGTATACACCAATAACCAACTATCAGAAGGACAAATTAAGGAAACAATCCCACTTATAATTTCCTCAAAAACAGTAAAATACTTACGAATAAATTTAACCAAAGAGGTAAAAGACCTGTACTCGGAAAATTATAAGACATTAAAGTGAGAAATTAAAGAAGATACAAATAAATGGAAACATATACTATGCTCATGGATAGGAAGAATTAATATAGTTAAAATGTCCATACTACCTAAGGCAATATATAGATTCAATGCAATCCTTATCAAATTACCAACGACATTGTTTCACAGAACTAGAACATAGTAGTTCTAAAATTTATATGGAACCATAAAAGACCCCAAATAGCCATAGCAATCTTGAGAAATAAGAATAAAGCAGAATGTATCATGCTGTCTGACATCAAATTATACTACAAGGCTGTAGTAATCAAAACAGCATGGTATTGGCATAAAAACAGACACATAGATTAATGGAAAAGGGTAGACAGCCCAGAAATAAATCCATACATATATGGTCATTTAATCTATGACAATGGAAGCAAGAATTTACACTGGGGTAAAGACAGTCTATTCAACAAATTGTCCTGGGAAAACTGGACAGACACATGCAAAAAAAAAAAAAAGCTGGACCACCTCCTTATGCCATATATGAGAATAAATTCAAACTGGATTAAAGACTTAAATGCAAGACCCAAAACCATAAAACTCCTAGAAGAAAATATAGGAAGTAAATTTGCAGACATTACCCGTAGTAATATTTTTACTGATCTATCCCCTCGGGCAAGGGAAGAAAAAGAAAAAAAATAACCATATGAGATCACATCAAACTAAAAAGTTTTTTCACAGCAAAGGAAACCATCAATAAAACAAAATGGATCCTACTGAATGGGAAAAGATATTAGCCAATAGTACATCTGACAAGGGTTAATATCCAAAAGTTTATTTAAAAAACTCATACAACTCAACAGCAAAAAAACAAACAACTCAACTGAAAAATGGGCAGAGGACATGAAGAGACATTTCTCTAAAGAGGACACACAGATGGCCAACAGAAATATGAAAAAATGCTCAACATCACTAATCATTAGAAATGCAAATAAAAACCTCAGTGAGATACCACCTCACCCCAGTCAAAATGTCTATCATCAATAAATCAACAAACAACAAGTGGTGGCGGGGATGTGGAGAAAAGGGACTGCACTGTTGGTGGGATTGCAGATTCGAGCAGCCACTATGGAAAACACATAAGCTAACTGAAAATGGACTATAGACCTAAAGGTAAGAACTAAAACCATAAATCTCTTAGATGAAAAGATAGAAGTAAATCCTTGTGACTTTGAGTTAGGCAATAATTTCTTAGATATGACACCAGACACACAAGCAACAAAAGAAAACAATAGATAAACTGGACTTCATGAAGATGAAAAACTCAGTGCTGCAAAGAACACCATCAAGAAAATGTAAAGACAATCCACAAAATGAAAGGCAGTATTTGCAAGTCTATAAGGGACATGTATCCAAAACATATAAAGAATTCTTATAACTCGATTAAAAAAAATGGGCAAAGTTTGTAAATAGGAATAGATAGTTCTTCGAAAAAGATATGCAAGTGGCCAATAAACATATAAAAAGATACTCAACATCATTAGTCATCAAAAGCACAAGGAGATACAGCCTGAGACCCAGAGGATGGAGGCTGCAAAATAAATCTGTATTTGGTCTTTGTGCTGGTTCCAGGCACTGGGCTCCTAAAACCCTTAGGATTTCCTGAGTGGTAGGAATGTCTTTTGTTATTCACAGTGAGCTCCTTTTGATCACACCTGAGTTTTTGCTAATGAGGTGATTCTTTGTGGGGCCCCTAGAGACTTGGGATGAGGGCTGGTTGCCAGAGCAACCACCCTCTGATTTCTGCCCAGCCCCAGTCCTCTAGAAAGGGAAGAGGGAGACTAAGTTCAATCACGTACGGCCAATGATTTCATCAATCGTGCCTATTCGATGGGACTTTGATGAAAACACTGCACCAAAAAGCTAAGAGAGCTTCTGTGTTGGTGGGCACATCGGTGCTGGGGGTGTGGAGTCCCTGGAGAGGAAGCACTGTGCCCCGAAGCGCACGCATCTCTTCCATTTGGCTGCTCCTACATTGTGTCCTGGAAACTCAGACTGTTATCCTAGGTGTACAGCTTTCCTGAGTTCTGTGAGTCTTTCGAGCCAGTTACTGAACCTGTGAGGAGGTCATGGGAAATCCCAAATTTGCAGTCAGCTGGTAGAAGTGCGCTAGCCTGGACACCCTATTTGTAACTGGTGTCTGAAACGGGAGGTGTGGGGAGCAGACTTAAACCTGTGGGGTCTGTGCTGACTCCACGTGGTTAGTGTCAGAACTGAGCTGAACTGTAAGATACCCCGTTGGAGTCAGAAAATTGGAGAATTGGTTGTTGTCTGGAAAACCATACGATAGCTGCAATAAAAAGACAGACATAGTATGACTGTTGGTGAGGATGTGGAGATTGGAACACTTGTACATTGCTGATGGGAAGGTAAAATGGTGTAGCCACCTTGAAAAACAGTCTGGCAGTTTCTCAAAATATTAAACATACAGTTTCCACATGATCCAGCAATTCCACTCTAATACCCAAGAAAAATAAAAACATATATCCACAGAAAACCTGTACATGAATGTTTACAACAACGTTATTCATAATAGCCAAAAAGTAGAAACAACCCATGTTCATCAGCTGATGAACAGACAAATAAAATGTGGTATCTATTCATAAATAGAATATTACTCAGTAATAAAAAGGAATAAAGAACCAATACATGTTACAATGTGGACAACCTAAAAAACATCATACATGTAAGTGAAAAAAGGAGTCACAAAAGACCACATGTTGTATGGTTCCATGATGGAATGAATGCCCATAACAGGCAAATCTAGAGACAGAACGTAGACTAGTGGTTTCATAAGTCTGGGGTGAGGGCTGAGATGAGTACTGAGAAGTGACTACTTATGGAGTTTCTTTTGAGGATGAAAAAATATTCTAAAATTAGATTGTGGTGATAATTACACAACTGTGAGAATTTATGAAAAAAATTGGATTGTTTTAAAACTTTAAATGGGTGAGGTGTATGGTTATGTGAATTATATGTCAACAAAACTTTTCAAAAAGTAGTTTGCAAACTATAAAATTAAATATAAAAGTCTATTTTGTACTTGTTATTGGTAGTAAAACAGAATATAAACATTAGAAATCCTTTTAGTCACTCTTCTTAATTATTATTTGACAATTCTTTTTCAGCTGCTTTATAGGTTTCTGTTGAGAAACACAATTTCAAAAACGAAACCCACTCCTGAGAAAGCTGCTTCAAACAGTATGGAGCTGCCTAAATGTTGCAGTTGGGGGTCACCTGCTCTGTGGTCCCGCTCAAGCTCCTGTTTGAACCTAATCCGACGTCTTTATGGTCAGAGAGAACTAACTCTCTACGGAGTAGAGAAGTGTTGCTTCACATGTCAGAAATCAAAGGTTCAAGTTCCAATAAAAATGCTGTTCACGAAGCCACTTCACATTCAACTTTCAGCTCAATTTCCTGAAGCATCATCAGAACCACAAAATGGAAAAGTAATTATTCTTCTAGAGTCACTGCAATGACTGGCTGGCGGCACCTGCTGTTTATAAATTCACTGTGTGAGCCCGAAAGTGGCTTGCAGTAGCATCGGTACTTGATTAAAATGTGACTATCAGCTGGAAGCGGAAGCGAGTTGGGCGGAGCGAAGGAGTGGGCCAGGGGGTGGCTGTGCTGCATCCTGTAGAAAATGCTGGCGCGCAAATCCAGAAGGTCCCTTTCTTTAGCATTCTGAGATAAGCACGGGATTCCTGGCATACATGTTCCAGTTATATGTACAAATGTGTGTGTGTGAAAAGTATATTTTACGATACTGTAAATACAACTTCATAACCTGTATTATTCACTTAGCAATGTCATGAAAATCCATTGACATCATTTAAAATGCGTTTGGTCCTTGCACTGGATCCCACTGTGCACTGACACCGTGTTTTCCAGTCTCCTCTGGTCGGATGCTTAAGATCTAAGTTGGGTTTGGTCAATGACTGTGCTAAACAATTCTGCAGTGACTGTCCTCTGGGAGCACCCCAAGATCCATGCTCCTGATGGAATCTGGCCCCTTCTGGTAGCTGTTTCTGCGCCATAAGGAGGAGGGTACGCTTATCATTCTTAGCTGTAATCCTATCTTGTGCTGGAATCCGACATGGAAACCTGGGATACTGGTCGGTCAGGAATCAGGGCAAGAGGTCTGAGCAATAGGCACATTCACTGAGAGCCAAGTATGTTTCCAGCATTTTCTAAAAGATAATGTCCCAACCCCTCACTTTATAGAGGAAACTTAGGCTGAGTATAGCCGAGCTTATCTTTTTATCTGACACTAAAGCTTGGAGAAAGAAGAAGCTGTAAGAGCCTCGGGCATGTGGGGAAGGGAGAAGACCTGAGGGCTAACGGTGCCTGACCCGAAATGCTCTGTGGTTAGCCTGGGAACCTGGGGTCACCAGAACTTCCGGGAGCCTCAGCCCCTTCGAAGGCCCCAGGATGGACCCCTTCAGTGTTCACATGCTCATATGTTTTGGTAAAATTTGCCAAATTAAGACAATTTTTGCTCTTTCCTTAAGGAGGGTCCCCATAATAGTTTTCTGCTTCAAGCCCTGCACACTTCACAGAGGTGCAGAAGTTGACCTTTTTTACCCCACAGTGAGTGGGGCCGTGCGGCCCTTGAGAGCGGGCTGGGCTGCAAGGGGCGCCACTGTATTCAAAGCCTGCCTGTCCACATCACAGTCTGAGATTATCACTCTGTACACCTCACAAAGGGGCATTGCCAAGACTTAGGTTCTGGCTTTTTATAGATTCTCACTGCAGTTCACACCTGGACATCAGGACAGTCTGCACATGCCTTTGAAAACAGCCTAGCTGCCACCACATCACATTTCCCGAAGGGCATTAGGCTACTGCTCCTGTATTCAACAGTAAATTATGGTAGAGAAAAAGGTTAAAAAAAATGTAAATGTCCCGTGACCGAAACTATTCGTGGCTCCTGGTTGGTCAATACTCACAGGCAAAGTCAATCCAGGTGTCCGGCCCTGGAGGGCTATTCCCTTGAGATCCGCAGACATCTCAATGATGCTCCCTAATTGGCCATGAAAACGGTGCCCTTTTAGCTTCCTGTAGCAGGAGACTATCCTAGATTGTTCAAGAAAAGATTTAGCCATGGATGGGAATGATTTCTGAATTCAAATAAAAGTAATTGCAATCAACCCTTTGAAAACTTAGAGATTTTTCTAACTAATATGTTTCCCCTATATTTTAAGTTTGTTTGCTTCATGTCTAAATTTACACCTACTTCTGCAGTAATGACAGCTCCCTGCCCTATTTTGGCCCATAGTCCTGTTTGGCAAAGCCATAGCGTTTGGTGTTCAGCAGCCCTCTACAGGCAATGCTCCTCTCTTTTATCTGCAGTTTGTAGGCAGGTCCTGGCTGTCAGTGCTTCCTGAGAGTCCACAGGCAGGCTGGCTCTGCTGAACTCCATAAAAGGGACTTGTGGGAAGACGGCACTCAGCTATCAGTGTAGGGAGACTGTTACCTACCGCCTTCAGGTAGCTGCAGGTAAGATAAAGGCCTCGTCTCGCTGTCCTCTTGTGGGACCTGGTGGCTGCACATAAGCCAGACAATTGCACAGACAGGTGGGCTGGGGCCCACACTAGGTCACAGAAGGCTTGGGCTGGGCTCCCACTACACAGGCCAGAAGTGAGTCCAGGCTGGCAGAGGCTGGACGACAGGGCCAGGCAGCCCGTGCGTGGTTCCGACGGTGACACTGTGAGGTGTAGTGTGGAAGAATGGAACCTACCACCATGGGCCACGAGAGGAGACAGGGGCCACAGTCATACTGGTCTGGCTGGCCCATTCGTGGGGCCAGCTAAGAATGCTGTCAGTGTACTGCTGCACATGAGGGACCCAAAGCTCAAGGTGACAGCCGGGAAGCTGGAGCTGAGATGCAAACCAGGCTGCCGTGATGCCAAAGCCTCACATGCTGCCGCCTCCTCCAGCAGCTGAGTTTCTACCCGGAGGCCACAAGCTAAACATACATGAAGCAATGAGGAAACATGGAAGCCCACAAATAACAGGTTGAGAGAAGGGAGAACTGCAGAGTTGAAGCAGTTGTTGGAGGTGGTTTGAACTAGCAGGACAGAACCTTCTTTCCCTCATAAGAACACTGCACCCCCTCAGCTGGCAGGTGCAGGAGCCACAGACAAACCACAGATGTGAGGGCCCCCACTCCTCATGGAAATAAAGGGGCAAAGACTTGTATTTGTTCCCTGGGGCCGCTGTAACAAACTATCTGTCGCGCGGGAGACCCTGCTCGCTGCGCCATTTGTCGTGCGTGGAGGCCTGCTCGCCGCGCTATTTCTAAGGCGGGGCGGCCTGCAGGGTCTCTGCTCCCACTCCCCACACAAGAACGCAGGATATGGTGAGGCCAAAAAGGAACACCCACGGAGCCATAGGTAGGGGAGTCATACCACTATGGTCTCACTAGAGGCTGGGCCCACCGGACGCGCGACCTGCCGTCCGCCTTTCCGCCAACCGACCGACCGACGACTCTCCTCCACTCTCTCGACTCTGTTCCTCTCCTCTCTTCCGCTCTCCTCGGCTCTTCTCTTCCGCTCTCCTCGGCTCTGTTCGGCTCCTCGGCAGTCCTCGGCTCTTCTCCGTAGCCGCAGCAGTTATACCGGCGGCCAATCGGCTAACCGGCCACAGCCGACGGCCAATCAGCCATGACGGCCATCCACCACCTGAGCCAGCACCCTTCCACGTGAGGCCGAGAGCCTGTAAACTACTTTCTGGGGCTCTGTCCCCACACTCCACCCCTACAGGGTCTCGCCTCACAATCTACGCGACAAGCGTCTTCCGCGAGGGTCCCTGTGCCGTATTAGCCTACTGACACCTACGGACGAAAAGAAACGGTAGTCTTAGGAACCAACAATGGCAAATCCCTTCCATCTGGGAGGATACATGCTAGCTTTTTGTCCTGGGAAAGGAGGGTCGCTGCCACTGGCACCTTTCCCGGTTTGTGGTACCAGACCTTTATGGCAGTACTTGGGGTCCCTTGCATAGTTTCAACATGTAACAGAACAGGGGACCCCATAATAGGCCATAGTGAGAGCACATAGTTTCCTCGCAAAATCATCCCGGTATCGGGACCTCTGTATACTACAGTCACTTGCGGTGGCCACTCAGCCACCAACCCTGGTGTCACTTGCAAATCATGAGTCAAACCGGCCCCCCATGGGGCTATCAGACCCAACCACCAACCGTGGGGGCTTTTGACCTGCCAGGGCCAAGTCCACTACATAGTGATATGTCCCCAGGCGGACAGTCAGACGATCCATTAAATCATGAATTGAAGGCACTGTAGCGTGCAAGGGTGGCGTCACCTTATTTAACTCCCTATAGTCCACAGTCATTCGCCAGGTCCCATCTGGCTTCTTGACAGGCCATACTGGGGAGTTAAAGGGACTGTGCATTGGCCTCACAATATGTGCCTTTTCCAATTTCAATATTGTACAACCAATCTCCTCCTGTCCTCCTGGCAGGCGGTACTGTCACACTGTAACCACGCTCCAGGACTGTGGCAACACTTGAGGAGGGTGGTGAGCATGCCCGCATGTCACCGCTTTCACCCCCCAGATCCGGAGACGGAACTCTCCTACCGACATCTGTAAGCTGAGGCCATGTAACACATCCACCCCTAGAATATACTCTGGAACGGGGGAGACATAAACCTTGTAGGTACGAGGAGGAAGCCTTCCTATACCCAGTGGTAAGGAAATGGCTTTCACAGTCACAGTTTTTTCCCCGTAGCCATCAATGCAGATTGCTGGTCCGGGGAACAGTTCTGGGTTCCCATAAACGAGACTGCAGTCGGCGCCAGTGTCAACTAGGGCCAAAAACCTCTGCACATTAGAAGGGGACCAATGTATGGATATTTCCACGTGGGGCCTCTGGTCCCTGCTCGTCCCCTCTGACCGGGTACCTTGGCCCCACCCCTAATCAAGCTGAGAGGAGTCGGCCTCAAGCGGCTGCAGGAAGTCCTGGAGGGACACGGGTCGCGCTTTGGCAGACTCCTCCTTTATGCTTCTCCGGAATTGTTGTTCTGGACGCAACTGTTTCCAAAGTTCAAGCAGGAGTGCATTGGGTTGTCGGTCTATTTTCTTCCTATCAACCCCTGCTGCCATGAGATCACGCCACATCTGTGCGCGTGTTACTCTCTGAGGCCCGCGACCTCGCCCCTTTACCTTTGGTTTGGGCTTCCAGGTCTCAACTGTGCGGACCTCCTGTCTTAATTTCCTTCGTCTCCAGCTTTCTACATCCCCTAGGGTGGCCATGGCAGTTGTAACTTCATGGATCCGTTGCCCTACATACAGTGTAAGAATAGCAACCAAGGATCCAAAAGCACTCGCAGGTGCAGTATCCAAAACCAGATCTCTCATGCTGGAAGTAAAAAGCTCGTCATCTGGGCCCTGCATGTTGAGGTTAAAAATAGCATGTCTCATACCCATTTCACGGATTATTTGCGTAAGTTCTGTATATGACTGCCATTGACTCACAGTGTCTGGCAGCTCGCCAGCCTGTCCTCATACTGTGCGTACCGCAGCAGTGAGCCACGCCATTAGAGAATGGTTGCCCTGGTTGTGGGCCAATCTGTGGCAGTTCTGTAACCTTTGTCGCAGGGATGGATGCCCCATCACAAAGGCTAGCTTTTCCATCTCGCCTGGGGAGCAGCGAATGCTGTCTGCTCCCTCATCCCATAAACGTAATAGCCAAGCCAAGACTGGCTCTCCAGGGCGCTGTCTATACCGCCTCCCTAGCTCCTGCAACTCAGTGGGAGTGTATGGGGTGTAGGTAGTGAACTCAGTCACAGCTGGGTTGCCGGCAGCAACACCCCCGGGGCCCAAAGGTTGCTCACGTTTTACCCTTTGCTTCAAGGTTGGCCGAGCTTTGGGGTTGGGAGCTACATTGTCTCCACTCGCTTCCTCTGCCTCTGCCTCAAAGTCTCCACCTTGGGGCCCCTGTTCTAACAGGCGGACCCGGGCTTCCAGCGCTTCCAACCGGGACACCTGGTCCGGCACCCGGGCCACTTCATTAAGCCCATTTTCCGTGTTGAGACTCAAGGCCGTGAGGAACATCCAGCCCACGCGGCCAGCCGCAGCCTTCTCCTCCTCTGGCCACCGCTCAGCCAGAGCCTGCAGGGCCCTCTCCACACTGGCCAGAGAGCCGTCCATGTCCTCCCACCTCTCCTTGGGGGTCCAACTCCTCAGAACAGTGGCCACCGAATACCATATACTGTGTGGGGGCCACACGTCCTCCTGCCCAGAGTCAGACTCCATTCCTACCTGGTCGGAATTTTGCTTGCGTGCCAGGCGTTTGAGGGGGTAGAGGCCTCCTTGTAAGATGTCCACCACTCTCGGAGCTTAAGGCCGCAGCAGATCAACAAAAGGAGGACAACACCTTCTATGGCCAAGAAGGTGGTGTGCCAGCTGGAGGCTTGAGTCTCCCAGGCAGACCGTGCCTCCCGTTCCCGGTGTCGCTCCCCATGGGCCTCCTGAGACTGCGTTTTCACACGCACAAACTGCTCCACCATCCTTCAGAGAGTTTTGGCCGGCGCCATACCCTGCTCGCTATGCCATTTGTCATGCGGGAGACCCTGCTCGCTGCGCCATTTGTTGTGCAGGAGACCCTGCTCGCTGCGCCATTTGTCGTGCGTGGAGGCCTGCTCGCCGCGCCATTTCTAAGGCGGGGCGGCCTGCAGGGTCTCTGCTCCCGCTCCCCACACAAGAACGCAGGATATGGTGAGGCCAAAAAGGAACACCCACGGAGCCATAGGTAGGGGAGTCATACCACTATGGTCTCACTAGAGGCTGGGCCCACCGGACGCGCGACCTGCCGTCCGCCTTTCCGCCAACCGACCGACCGATGACTCTCCTCCACTCTCTCGACTCTGTTCCTCTCCTCTCTTCCGCTCTCCTCGGCTCTCCTCTTCCGCTCTCCTCGGCTCTGCTCGGCTCCTTGGCAATCCTCGGCAGTCCTCGGCTCTCCTCCGTAGCCGCAGCAGTTATACCAGTGGCCAATCGGCTAACCGGCCACAGCCGATGGCCAATCAGCCATAGCCGACGGCCATCCACCACCTGAGCCAGCACCCTTCTCCGTGAGGCCAAGAGCCTGTAAACTACTCTCTGGGGCTCTGTCCCCACACTACCACAGACTGGGTGGCTCAACAGTTACTGTCGCAGAGTTCTGGAGCCTTGCGGAAGTCTGTGGTAAAGGTGTCAGCAGGGCTGGTTCCTTCTGAACCCCTCTGCTCTCCTGGCAGATGGCCGTCTCTTCCCTGTGTCCTCATATGGTCGTCCCTCTGTGTGTCTGTGTCCTAATCTCCTCTTCTTATAGGACACCAGTCACATTGGATTAGACCTAATGGCCTCATTTTAACTTTATCACCTCTTTAAAGACCCTGTCTCGAAGACAGTCAGATTCTGAGGCCCTGGGGTTTAGAACCACATGAATTTGTGGGGACATCCTTCAGCCATAACACTGTGACAGTGGACTCTATCAGTGGCTGATGAGGGCCCCAGTTGTAGTGGTCACTACTGTGGGGGTTGTTAACGGCTGGAGCTTTCCTGTTAGTTAACCCTTTTGTGCCCGGTTTCCCACCACAGGCATCGGGACCTGCACTGGTGCCCTGATCTCACAGGACAGTGAGGGGCAGCTTTGCAGGGAGGGCCTGGCCCTAAAAGTCAACATGCAGGTAGTAATGTTCCATGCTCCAGGCCTCACCCAGGCCCCTGCACACTCATCCCGACTCAGCTTTCACAGGCACCACGCTGGTGGCAAAAGAGTGACACAGCATGCCCTCAGAACATGGAATCAGTGTCTTCTCGCTGGGCACTGAGCAGGCTGTGTCTTTTGTGGGAGCTCGGTATTCGAGAGGGGTAGGAGGAAGCCAGTGTTTGCTGGGCCTCCAGCCTGTGAGGTGCTTTCACAGGTTTTCTTACTTGATATGTAACACAGCCTGGAGAGTTAGGTATAATCCCAGGTTTTACAGATGGGTAACAGGAGCTCAGCAAGGGGGGTCGGCCTGAGGTCACGAAGCTCAAATGCACCAGAGCTCAACAATTAAGCTCTAACGAGCCTGAGTACAAAGTCAGTGTAATAATACAGCTAATTAGAGCAAATCCTGAAAAGGCTGTGTCCAATCTGAGTCTTAGAACTTCCTGTCTTCCCAAACATTGAGACCGGTCACACCCATCTACTCACCTGCCCCACTACCCCACGCTTGGCAATACTTCCCCGCCCCACTCACAGTCTGGACCCTCTGCCACCCACACCCCAACCCAACACAGGTGACACCAACTCTGTGAAGCTTCCCACACTCTGGGTGGTTCCCCCTTTCCTCCTGCAGCACCTTGTTCAAACTTCTTTGATGGAACTGATTCCATTTTAATGACACTCTTGCCACTGGACTGTTAGTTCCATGGGAGCTTATAATACAGAATCTCAGCTCCCGCTTCCCACACAAGAACACAGGACATGGTGAGGCCAAAGAGCCATAGACAGGGGAGTCACACCACTACATTCTCGCTGGCAGCTGGGTTGGAGACACAGGGAGCAGAAGCCACACGATCCACCATCTGCCGCCCGCTCCTCTGCCAACCAACCAACCCACGGGCGTGGCTAATGGCTAACCGGTAACAGCTGATGGCCACCCAGTCACAGCGGATGGCCATGTAGTAACCGAGCCAGCACCTTTCCACGTGAGGCCAAGAGCCTGGAAACTGCTCTCCTGGCTCTATCCCCACAGTGCTGGTGTGGAGTTTTGCTGATGTCCGTCGTCAGAGTGTAGCCAGAGCCTGACAGTAGCAAGAGTGCAAAGACAGAGTGGGTACGGATTACAGACCCTCTGCCTACTTTGATCCCAACTTCTGTGTCACTGGCCCCCCACTGGGCCTTCCTGAGGCGCTCCAAGCTGCCCTCCGCAGTCCATCCAGGCCCATAGCCCCACACCCACCCTCTTTCTTCCACCCCGGCTGCCTTGGCTTCCCAGTGTGTCCCCTTCCTAGGCTGACACTGCTCCTGCTGCCCTGACCCAACACCTAGCAGCTGTCCTGGGCGTGCTGAGCGGCCGTGAGGAGCCGTGAGCTTGGTTTACAGATGCCATGAGGTGAGGCCTCCAAAGGAAACCTGCTTTCACTAACTCCAAACAGCAGCCACGTGTTAGAGAAACAACGAAGCCCTCCCAGGGGCTGTCCCCACCGGGGAGATGTCCTCCCACAGACAGCGCTGCAGGTGAGCCCCACTGGAAACGCTCACCGTGTAAGTACGACAGAAGAGCGGGTGGCAAGGCAACTGCGCACGTGCGCCTCGCTCTGTACGCGCATGCGCTCCCGCACACAGGCGCTTACAGCGGGGACTGGGGAGGCACTACTCCGGCTTTTAGTCGTGTTTCGGTCTCAGCGGTGGGAGTTCAGTTCACGCTCAGCTTTTTAAAAGCTAAGCTGTTTAAGGAGTCAGATCTGTTAAGAGTTCTTATCACAATAACATTTAAAAAAAACACCTTATCAGTGCTTTCTACATTTTCTGTGGAAGATATGTGTTATTTTGCAATGAGATATAAAACAATATAAAGTTACTTTTTAAATCCCCAAAGATTATTTTAATGTGTACCTTTTACAGATATTAAAACTTACAGATGTTGAACGAGACTTAATGTCACATTAGAATAAACAAGCTGTCCAAAATTTATATTCCTAGGACTGGGCTGCAGACCTGGCAGTAGAGAGGTTAAAAGTTATGTGATTCACATGGGTGTTATTTTGATTTTGTTTTTTTATCCATTTCCTGACATTTCACTGGTTGTACAGTGGGGGAGGATGAGGAAGGTAAATAAATGTCTTATCTGACCAGACACAGTCCCTGTCTGGGCAAGTCTGCTTCTGGGCTTTACACCAACCAGCCCTGGGAGCCTCTGTGTGACAGTGTCTGCGACTGTTAGGTCTCCCCTGGATGGTGGGGACCCCTGACCCAGCCAACAGCCCCCTACTATAGAGTATAGCAAGATAGCTCAAGCCCTACTACGCTGTGTGGTGTCCACCCAACCCAAGGGAGACGTATCCTGGATACATCAGACTCTGAACCAGTGGGCTGCCCCATGACCTCGCCCTGCCCTCTGCCATCTTTCTATCCTACTCTCTTCTCCCCTGTCTGGAGAAGATCAACAAATTTGTTGCCCACAGAATCCAGCTGGCAACTAGGACCTTGTTCCTGGGGACGTGGACTGCAGCTTTGTGCTTGGGGGCAGGGGATGCTGCACCTTTAGACGTGTTATATTTTCTTTATTAGGGTGCCCCCTACCCTAAGTTGCCCTGGGCTTGCACACTCTTTAGCGATAATCCAGCTGTCCCCCCTTCTAGCAGGAAGATCCTATCTTAAGAAGTCATTCACTTAGATGCCCCTCATATGGCTCAGTGGAAAGAAGGGTATCACCTCTTAAACTGAACACAACAGTTTCCACAGAGACACAATGCCGGGACCCTCTCCCTGTCTGCTTCTTCCTTCTTCTCCTACAACCTGCAGGGAGAGGTTTGGGATGAGGGCCAGCCAGTCCTGCTGGAGACCCAGGTTGTTGGCAGCCCCTGGCAGCTCTCGAGAGTATGGGGAACTGAGCACTGCTTGTCTTTAGCTCTAGAGATTATGCCCCCATTCCAGGACAAGAGAAAAGGGCCCAGTCAGCCCTACCTGGAGAACGAGCTGCTGCTCTCTGGCAGAGAAATTTCTGGGAATACATGGGGGAGCACGAAGTCCCTGAGTGTCCTGGTCAGAGCAAGGGCAAGGAGTGGTCTCAACAGGAAGAAGATCGGTGCCAGGGGGGTAAAACATAATCCCCTATTTTGTCTAGGGGCCACACAATGGCTATCTTTGGCTGTCCCCGTCCTCTTTCTGTGCCTCCTGTAGAGGAAGTGGCCTCTCTCACAGAGGATTCACAGACAATGGGAGGGCAGCCCCTCACAGATGAGGACAGTGCTGCTGAGGAAGCCGACTTCTGAGCCCAAGGCCCACCTCATCAGGAAGAACAAATAGATGGTTCCAGAGGAGGAGTTTCAAGCCATCTGACTGCTTGACCACCGCCTCCGGCCCCAAGGAAAAGGGTACTGTCCAGAAAGATGGTGAATTGCTTTGAAAGTACAAGGTGTACGTTAATAATCCTGCACAGCTCTCTGGTGCTATATAAATGCTAAGTAGAACAGAATTACTCTCGAGCCTTCTCTCAGCTGAATGATCTCCCAGATACAACTGCTTTTGATAAGTCATCAACACAACTTTTCCAATAAAGCAGCCTCAGCTCTTTCAGGTCTAACCACAAGACAAAAATGTATCGAACCAAAGGTTAAACTCCAATTGATTAAGTTTTTTCTCGGGCTTTTTCCTGCTCTGGATTCTCTATTGCAGTGAACCTAAGAGCCTGGGCCATTTTTGTTGTAGAAGTTGCCGTTGTTGTGGGCACTGGTATTTCCCCCAGGGAATGCACCAGAACTCGATTTTATATACATTACTTGGAATGCCAGCTAAGGTGAATAAAATACAACTCTCACCCATGCATGTGGCCTCTCAGAATACATTTTGGGTTATGAAAGGTTTCAATTAGGTTTCCAGTGATCGCATTTGGACTAGATGTAAGGGTCTTATTTCCCAGACTCCCCCAGGTTTTAGTTGTGTCTCTGTTGCCGTTCTGTGTATTTAAGATGGAGGTATGCATTGGCTTGGGGTGGGGGGCGTTTCACTCTGTCATGCATCCCGCTTCCCCCTCCTCACCCTGCTCTGGCGACATGCGGGGCAGGACGGGAGGCGGTCTTCCTAACACATCTCCGTCTCTGTCCTTGTCGCCTTCATTACCGTGTTTCCCCGAAAATAAGACCTAGCCAGACCATCAGCTCTAATGTGTCTTTTGGAGCAAAAATTAATGTATAAAATTAATGTATTATATTATGTAAGACCCGGTCTTACATAATATAATATCATATATCATATCATACCAGGTCAATATAATACCGGATCTTACATTAATTTTTGCTCCAAAAGACGCATTAAAGCTGATGGTCTGGCTAGGTCTTATTTTGGGGGAAACATGGTACTATTCCATCCTACCCCTCACATTCTCTGGATTCTTCTTCATATTCCTATGAGGTCACGTGTTGAAAGTCTCACTGTTGTCATGACTCCAAGGCATGTGTTCGCTCTTGTTCTCTGTACCTCACTCAGAGTCTGACATCTTTAGCACCTCTGCACTCTTATAATCAGATCAGAGTTTTCATGGCCAAATGGAGTTTCCTTATCTCCTTTTTTCCATTCATCTCCTTAAATTCTGTCTTGAATGGTAATATCGCTAAACCTCATAAGTTTTAAAGAAGGACATTCGAAATCCCTCGGCTAGTCTTGCTTATGATTTTGTGTTTCCAGAAATTGAGGATGTATTTAGAAGAAATTCTTCCTGAGGCCTGAATCTGACCAACAAGAAAAAAATGGGTCGATGAAGTGGAAGTGGCAGGAATCTTAAAAGGATGTGACCGTCTAATTTTGGTTCAAAATAATGTTTTACTATTTTTATAAAATAAACATTGGATCATTATTAAAAATTCAAGCAATAAAAAAAAGTAGAAAGAAGAAAATAATGAATTATTCAAAGTTGTAATACCCAGTATAATCAATGTTAACTTTTGGTGATACCACCACAAACACCTCTCTTTGCCAATATATAAAAAGATAGTTTGATGAGTAGATAAATAGATAGGTGGATAGGTGGTTCGAAAATGCTACTACTCCCAAGATGTTAGTTCTTTAAAAATCCCATCACATATAAGGAAAAAGACCACAATAATCCCCCCTTATGCAAGGTTTCACTTTGACAGTTTTAGTTACCGGCAGTCAACAGCGGTCTGAAAATATTAAACAGAAAATTCCAGAAATAAACAACTCATAAGTTTTAGATTGCATGTTTTTCTGAGTATGTGATGGAATCTCCTGCTTTGTCCCACCCTGGAAATGAGTCACCCCTTGGTCCAGTGTCTCCATGCTGTACACTCTCCCATGTTAGTCACTTAGTAGCCGTCTCAGTCATCAGATCCACTGTCTCAGTATTGCAGTGCTTATGTTCAAATAACCTTTATTTTATTCATAATGCTATATTTACATAACTTTCATTGCAATATATTGTTACAATTATTTTATTTTATTATTAGCTGTTATTGTTAATCTCTTACTGTGCCTGATTTATAAATTAGACTTTATCACGGGTTTGTATGTATATGAAAAAACATAGTCTATGTAGGATTCAGCATTAGCCAAGATTTCAGGAATCCACTGCAGGTCTTGGACATATACCCTGCAGATAAGGGGGACTACTGCCCAAAAACTTTTACAAAGTTGGGGTCATTTTTTAAACTACATGTTTTCAGTTTCAGACAATAATGATCGCCTGCTATGAGAGAGGAGACCCCCGGTATTCTTAGGTCTTCCTCCAGTACCCCTTTGGCACGCCTCCCAATATTTGTTCTGTGTGGTATCCCTACTTTTAGAGGGCTCGTGACATTCATGTTCTGTTGTGTAATTCTGAATCCCCCAGCTGCTGCATCTTAGTTCTACAGTTGAATGAGTTCAATATTCAGCATTAGGGGTTGTTTCCTAACCACAGCTTTTCCATTTCTAAATTCTTAATTTTGATTCACCTCTCAAGTTGTTGAATTTTATCACTGGGAAGTTTTTATCAAGAAGCTTATGACTTTTTTATGTTTGCAAATGTGCACATGTGTTCATATTTAAATAACAACAGGGGACAGTATGCTCGAGTATCTCTTTCCTTTAGAATTCTATGGATATTGCTGTTTCTTTTCTGTGCTCTTAAGAATGAGTATATATTCTTATTAAGATCACCTGTAGTTTGAAACTCTCATTGGGAATGAGCTTCTGGCTTAAGGATTCTATTTTCTTCCAGACTGGATTCTTCTGTTTTTCGAATGCAGTGTAATTGTCCTTTTTTTTTTTTTACTCATGGGAAGGGTGGGGTGGGGGGACTGGCAAGTTTGCACAGTGGCCAGGCCATTTCTTTTCATCTTGCTCATACTTAACATGGACAGATCTGTCCAAACTTTCCATTTTTTGATACATTAAGAGTGAGTTTTGGGGGCGGCCGAAACTCAGTTGGTTAGAGCACAGTGCTCTTAACAACAAGGTTGCTGATTCGATCCCCACGTGGGCCACTGGAAGCTGCACCCTCCTTAAAAAAAAAAAAAAAGGGGAATTTTTTGGGGTACACATCTCACCTTATCTAGAGCAAGTTTGTTCTTTCTCCCCTGCCCCCAGAGTCACAATTTCTGCATTGAGTATTGCTTTCCACTCACTTTCTTGAAGCCTGAGGACACAGGAGGGGAGACAGGCGGTTGCTATTGGGATTCCAGACTCCTTTCTCTTGCTCCTGAAACCTCATGAAATGCTCACTTCACCAAGCTAGAGATGTGTGTCCCACTTCTGTAAGTTTCTACTCACTCTTCCTCCTCAGCCCAGATGACTGGGAAATTTTTGAGCAGTCTGACCATATAATTTTGCACTTGCCATAGTTAGTTGCAGTAAATTGAACAAACTCTAAGGTGTGCAAGCACAGTTCTCAAAAGTACTTGTGGGGACAGAGCCCCCGAAAGTAGTTTCCAGGCTCTCGGCCTCACATAGACAGGTGCTGGCTCAGGTAGTAAATGGCCATCAATGTGATTGGATGGCCATCAGCTGTGGCTAGTTGGCCGTCAGATGTAACCAGTGAGCCATTGGCCACTAATATAACTGCTGTGGCTACGCTAGCAGAGAGAGAGAGAGAGAGGAGAAAGAATGGGGGCTAGCAGGAAGATGGCGGCTGGGCTGGCAAGCGTGGATGGCGGTTTGCGGACAGTGTGGATCCAGCCTCCAGTGAGAGTATAGTGCCGCCAGAGAGAATATAGTGGTATGACTCCCCTACCTATGGCTCCGTGGGTGTTCCTTTTTGGCCTCACCATATCCTTCATTCTTGTACGGGGAGCGGGAGCAGAGACCCCGCAGGTCGCCCTCCATGACAAATGGCGCTGTGAGCAGGATTTCCCACATGACAGTACTGTTCTGCCAGGTACCAGGATGCGTCCTGAGCAAAAACACATGAAAACTGGGACAACCTCCGACCACAAGTTTCATAGCAGTTAAAGACAAAACTGTTACCTGAGGAAAACCGCTGGGACATGCCTTCCCATGCCCTACAGATTTCCACCCCTGCTTTGACAGAGGATTTACCTGGTCTTCAGATGCTCCCTGACATGTAAGCTGAATGAAGCCTTTAACCTCTATTTGAGTCCCTTATGTTATTTTCTTTGGACATCCCATGGTGGTCTTAATGTGAGGAACTGGGCCTGTAAAAGTGGTTAAGACATACTCTAGGTGAGTAAGACAAATATCGATGAATAAATACAATACAGAAACATGAGGACAATTCTTTCCCTTTCTTTAAGAGTTCACATATGAATAAACAAAAAAAAATCAGAAAAATATGACATCTTCACAAAAGAATTTCTACCAACTCACAAAGCACACAGAGACAAGACATGGAATGCAGCTGGGGTCTGGGACAAACGCTATCCACATGCTGTGTCTACAGCAACCACGTGTCCAGGTAGATCTCCATAAGTGCTTTTGAATTTTGTAAGATAGTATTTCCTTATCATTAGAACAGAAAAATCTAGTTCCTATTTCTGCTGTACACAGAATACACTGAGAGATGGCTTCTCTGTGAAATATATCTTCCTAAGCTGTCTACCCAAGTGTCATGTGCCCCTCTGCAAATCACCATGGTGGTGGACACCACTATACCTGTTACAGGAGTTACATACAGAGAAGAATAATGAGAACGGACAAGGTCCTGGAGCTCCTGTGGGGAAGCCCAGCAGTTTCTTTATGGGTTGCCCACTTTGTTTTCCTGGATGGCCCTGCCCGCTTGTTGCTCACTGAACCTGACACTGCTGAGACTTGTGAAAGGCAGTGATTGGCTCATGAGAGAAAGATGGTCCAATTGCATTTGTGTTGCCATTGATCTCAATAGCCAGATGCCCTGAACAGATTTAGAGTCACAGTTGCTTTGGGCAAAGAAACAGAATTTGATTTTCCTGTGGAGCAAGAAAATAAGCAAAATTTTACCCAAACCACCTCTCAACAAGCTCACAATAGAAGGTGCTGTAATTGCTGAAAGAGAGGCTTAGAATTTAATGGCACAACTAATCACTACTCCAGCAGAGAAGAGATGGGAGCAAATGCTGTGTTTCTCTTGCAAGAATGTGACTTCAGTCCAATTGCTCTGGCTTTTCATGAAAAAAAAAAAAAAAAAAAAAAAAAGGCAGCCATCCTGGAAACATTCAGAACAGCTGTATTAACCAACCTGGTACTGCTTGTTGTCAGATTGACTGAAAAAAAGAAAACTTAAACACATGAGCAGACCACTTGGTCATCAGCATTCACCTGGTTTCTTTTCAAAGCTAATCAAGAGCTCATTCTCATGCCTTTCAAATGTCATAAAACCCCACTAATGTGAAGCCCCTTCTGGGACAAAATGAGTCCCCAGCCAGGAAAATCCACTAACAGGGGCTTCCTGGGTAATGTCATTTCCCTGGGTAATTTCTTGCAAAATATTATTTACAGTGACAAATAAGGTGAAAAGGAGGGGAAATGACCATCTTCAAATGGACGTATGTTGCGAGAGGCTCAGCACCAGCCTGAGCTTTTCGACACCCAAGAGAGACCCTCCAGCTCCCCAAATCACCCTCCAGGAGTCCCAGGCAGTCAGCAGAACTCCCTGAGTACTTCAAGTAAAGGACGTGGGGCATTCTTCAGAAGATGGAGAGCTCACTGGAGCCCTGTTACATGGAAACTACATAAGTGTCCCCATCCCCTCAGCCCTCTGACTACGAATAGCAATATGTGTGGCCCCCATTATTTGTGAGAAAGTACTGCTTTCTGTTATGACTCCCTGAGATCCAATGCCTGTTGGGGGGGAGGGCGGCGAGAGACGTGAAGAACTAATGTTTGGTGTGGAAGGATCAGCACGGTGTCTTTGAATGAGATTTGTTGCTTGGTGGAATTCCTCTTGGAAACCCGTCTGGTGAGCTCGGAGCTGCCCCTCCTGATGGAAGGTCCTTTTTATAGGCACCCTTCAAAAATGTGTTCTCCAGACCTCTCTGGGCTTTCTTATCTTCTTACATCTCTCCTTCTCCACTGTCAAAAAATATTTACTGTGTGCTTAGCTTTGTAGGAGACACCAGAAAAACATAACATCATTCTTGTTCTGACCTCCTTACAATCTACTTTGGGAATCAAGAAAAATAACATGCGTTAATATGTGATTGAATAATCAATTCTGGGGTTCAGGTTTAAGTGCTACGAATATTAGAGAAGTAAGAGTGCACCGGAAATCTCGCTGGAGAGGTCTGACCATCATAACAGTGCTAAGACTTGAGATGGCCCCCTGCTTGCTGAGCACTCTACCTGAGCCTGGAGTCTGCCAGCTGCAACGTGACGCTTTGTAATTTAAATCCTCACCACTGTATTTGTGAATAACTATCCTTACCCTCATTTTAAGGATAAGGACAAAGATGTGGAAGCGAGACTTGGCCTGGCAGTAGACAGAATGGCCTGCAGCAATGTGTGTCCCCAGGGCATGGGGACTCAAGGTGAAGGCAAGGCAGGGCTAGAAGGGGCCTTGAACTCCAAGCGTTCGTATTCAAAGCACACTGGCCAGAGGAAGAGAAGTGGTTTTGTTTCTCAAGTTTAAAAAATTCATCCTGTGGATCTTGAGAGAGTAATGCTGAGCGAAATAAGTCAGACAGAAAAAGCAGAGAACCATGTGATTTCACTGATATGTGGTATATAAACCAAAAGCAACAAAAGAACAAGACAAACAAATGAGAAACAGAAACTCATAGACACAGATAATAGTTTAGTGGTTACCAGAGGGTAAGGGGGTGGGGGATGGGGGGTGGGAGATGAGGGTAAGGGGGATCGAATATATGGTGATGGAAAGAGAACTGACTCTGGGTGGTGAACACACAATGGGATTTATAGATGATGTAATACAGAATTGTACACCTGAAATCTATGTAATTTTACTAACAATTGTCACCCCAATAAATTTAATAAAATAAAATAAAAAATTCATCCTGACCTATATTTTTGACAAAGTTACACGAAAAGTGAAAGAGTTGCTAATACTTTCATAATTAAATTTGTTTTGCAGTTTGATCAGCGAACATGAGAGACCATTTATAGGCATCAAAACCCAATTTCCCTATGACTTACATCTCCAAGTTTTATGGATAGACGAGACTTTATATTCAGATGAGACATCCACAGCTAATCTTCTGTCACTCTAGAAGTAAATTACTCTCGAGTGGATGAAATCTTATGTTTTTGGATAAAATTTAAATTGTCAAATTCTCTTCCTATGTGGTCACTCAAAAGCTGCCTGTTTCTTATTCCCTGATGCGGTCTCTTCTCTAATGACCATATGCCACGGATTTCCCCAACATCCTGTCCCATTGTCCATATAAACGAACTCAGTGTGAGAATAAAGAAAATAAATGATATTCTAGCCAGGTCCTGACGACAAATCCTTAGAAAGCAGAACCATGTGTGTTGCCCCACAAGCTGGCACTGCTAAGTGCTCAAAGACATCTTTTCTTACAATGAATGAAAAACTCTTTCCTAGGTCCCCTTGTAGAGTATTCAAGGATATTGAGATTTGTACATTTGATCAGGAGATTTGGGGAGGACGTGCAATCTTGTGAGAGAGGTCCATGTGGGCTTTCTGAAGGGACAAACACTATATAGATTCATTTTCCCAAAAAGAGGAATGTGGAAATTTAGGCTTCATGACCAGTGCAGGTCCAGCTCACCATTAAACAAAAGGCTCATGACATTGCTTCTACGGTGTCTTCCCCCCTACACAAAATTCTCTTTCTTCTTCCCCTCAAAGCAATTCTTAAAATGCAGCCTTCCTATAAATCTCCTATTTTCTCACCACTTCCTCATGTCTTAATTCTATTCAGTCAGACTCTTGGCTATGACTCAATTGAATGTACTCCCACAGAACTCCCAGTGACCTGTGGTCCAAACGCCAACATGCTGCCTCCTTCCTCCTCTTCTTCCTCCCTGATCTCTCGGCAGTGTTTGTCACTGCTCACTGCCTTGTCCTTCCTGAAACTCTCTTTCCTCTTACCTTCCTGTACCCTTTCTTCCCCTTGTTTCTCCTTGGGTCTTCTCGATCCCACCATCTATGGCTACTTTACTGACCTCCCTCCTTCTCCTGTCCACATAATAGATATATTGTTGTCATGCAGGATCTCAGCTCCCGCTCCCCACATAAGAACACAGGACATAGTGAGGCCAAAAAGGAACCAACAGAGCCATAGATAGGGGAGTCATACCACTATATTCTCGCTGGCAGCTGGGTTGGAGATACAGGAAGCAGGAGCCACACTATCTGCAATCTGCTGTCTTCTTCTCTGTCAACCAACCAACCCCCAGCATAGCCACAGCAGTTGTATCAATGGCTAATGGCTAACGGGTAACAGCTGATGGCCAACTAGTCACAGCTGATGGCCATTTACTACCCGAGCCAGCACCTTTCCACGTGAGGCCGAGAGCCTGGAAACTGCTCTCTGGGACTCTGTCCCCACACTTGTCCCCAAGGATATCTCCTTGTCCTTCTCTTCTTACCCCAATATCAGTCTTTGAGTGGTGTAATTCTTGCCCATGCCTATAGTTAAGTCCTTCCTAAATCAATAGCATTTGCTCTCTCCATTCTCTGTAGCTTCCTATTTCCTAACACCTGGCACATATCTCAACCAAGAATGCCTGAGGAACCTCAAACTCATGACATTCAGCTTGGTTCTGGTTACAAGAGATGCTGGGAGCTCATCTTTGGAAGAAGGCAGCAAGAGGGGACAATTCTGCAGCAAGCATAGAGTGAGGGCTGGGAAAACTGACCTCAGCGAGGGAGGTGGCCCTCCCTCAAGTCAAGGCCAACACAGAGAACTAACATCTGGCCCGCACCTGGACCCACAGCCCACAGGCTCTGATGCAGCCCGTCAGCATTTGGTCCATCCGGGTCCTACACCGGGAGACTCATTTGGGACGAAGTGCAGGACCCCAGAAGCAAAGTCCAGGTCAGGGGTAAAGAGACTGACAGAAATTCCTCTAGAGGACTGTGCAGAGCCAGGGCAGAAGGGGCCATGCTATTACATTCACGGGGGGTGGGGTGTTCCAAGAGATGAAGGGCTGTGTTCATGTAAGGACCCGGCACTCAGACCCAGGGAGGCAGCAGATTGATTCTGGACACCACTCACTGGAAAACAGCGGCTTCCAGTGGATGCCAACCCACTGCTGACGCTCGCTGGCCCCGAGCCCAGGGGGGCTAAGGTTACAGGGAGCAGACGTCATTTGGGCATCTGGTATTGGCAAGATTTGGCAGAACTCCCCCTTCTAAAATGGGAGTCATGTTCAGAGTCATCCCCCAAACAGCCTGCCCCCAGATTTGTCTTTCTCTAATGAAGGCCCGGGATCATCTTTGACTCCAAAATCATACCCTTCATTCCACCAGCTGTCAAATCCAGGTTGTTGTGAATGTACGTGACCCCCCCTTCCATCCAAAGAGGGTTTAAAGTAATGTACAAAGGTTATGCACTATAACAAGACTTAAAAACAACTAAGTGTGGGGAAAGGGGAGAGAAAACAAGGACAGGAAACATAAGATAAAACCAGGGACATTGTACAAAACGTGTGCTGTGATGCCCCATGTTCAAACACATGTCCAAGTTTGGTTTCAAGGTGCTCAGCGGCCGACACAGGAAGCCATGCTCACTGTCACTAACCACATGCTCCGAAGATGGAACAAAGGGTTGCTCTTTTTTGTACCAAGACCTAAGGAACACATGCACATTGCGTTTTGGAGTGAGAGCGGTGTTAATATAGGGAAGCTGAAGGACCATAGGCTGCTTCGCACATACCTGGGGGCAGGTACACGGCATGAGGCCAGAGTGCTGTTGGGTGAAGGTTAGTTCTCTTGTAAGTCTTTAAATTGTCACTTACCTCCCCCACCACTTTCTCTGACTTTCTTCCTTAAACTACTCCCAGCCTCCCCTGAGTATATGCGTGTCAGGACCATTCCGTCCCCAATCCACAGCATGCTGCCTGTCCCCCTTCTTCCCAAAATGGCCTGGGCCTCATTCCCCACCACCTGCTCTATTCCCCACTCCCGCTGCAACGATCACTTATATTCCTAAAACATTCCCCTACTTTCATGACTTCACAAATGATTCTGTGATGATTGACTTTATGGTCAAACATTATTCTGGGTGTTTCTGTTGGAATATTTTTGGGATTAGATATACATTTAAATCACTACACTCTGAATAAAACAGATTGCCCTTCATAATGTGGGTGGGTCTCATCTAATCAGTCAAAGAAGATCCTAAGAAAAAGACTGAGGTCCCTCACTGAAGAGGGAATTCTTCCAGTAGACCGCCTTTGAACTTGAACTGCAACTTTTCCTTGGGTCTGTAGACGATTGGCCTGCCAGCATACACACATCCTGTTAGTTCTGTTTCTCTGGAGAAGGCTGACTAATACACTCTCCCTGCTTCTTTTTTCTCCAATGCCCTCTCCCATCATTCCTGTTGGTCAAAATCCAATCTGTGCTTCAAGGGCCAGCTCAGCCACATTCTTGCCAGCTCCTGTGCGATCAGCCCCGTCCTCTCTCTGAGCAGCAATCGTGCTCTGTCTGTCCTGCAGCGACCTGTGTCTGGTCACCACACATCACTGGAGCATCAGCCCACTGAGAGCAGAGATTCCCAGCCTAGAATTAGGCACCCAGTACACCCACAAAGACTCTCAGAGACTATGCCCAGCAAGAGCCACTCCAAACTCTGCCTTCCCAGAGCACACATGAACTGAATATAAATCTCCACTTTGTAAAGGGAATTTAGAGTGGGACAGGCCCATGCTTACACAGTGATTCGGTCATAAAAGTGAACAAAGGATCCAGCAGCTTCTGCCATCTTTTACTTTAGCACTGGGCTTTACACAGATGGGTAAACTAGGAGTGTTTTTTCCAGTAATGTGTAAAAATCTACGTGGCAAGGGGAAAAAAAAGCCAGGACAACCGGCAGCTAATTGCTCCCACTGGCAGCCCCATCAGGTCCTCGTGGGATAATTAAACTTCCTCAGTGTGCAGCCACCTAGTGGCCTGTAATCTTGAGAATGGGAGCCCCCCGTGAGCTGCTGGGCCTCTGGTGTGGGTGCCAGCCTTGCTCTGTCGACGCCTGGACGTCTATGAGAGGAGAATAAACTTCTGTTGGAGAAGGTTCGTGGTACACTGGAGTCTTAAATATTGGCTTGTGTCCTAACTGCTGAGCTGCCCCATGCAGCAGTCACACTTTGGGGGATGTGAGCTGGCCCTGCTCTTCTGAGTGCTGGAGCGAGTGTCACTGGTGACCTAAGGACCCAGTCAGGCCAGAAGTTTAGGCCCCACTATCATTGTTACCATCCATCCCCCATAGGCCAGCAGACACTGAGCTAGATGGAGCCTGGCTTTTGCATTTTGTTTTTGTTTTGTTTTTACCAGGAGAGATGGGAGAAGCTCTGTGGCCCATCGTACAGGTGACAGGAAGACGCAGTTATAACTTGGACCCTACGTAACAGAGGCATGAGCTGGAGCACACAGCGGTCTGCACAATAGATGAAGGGGATAAGGACAGAACAGAGGCACTTTCAAGAAAACACACTGCAGATGCCAGGAGGTGAAGAGTGTCACCATGGCAACGAGGGCTTGGGGCTGGGACAGCAGAAGCTGCAGTGCCGCCCCAGGCGCCCAGGACCGTGGGAACTGCGGCCCCCTTCTCCCACCACTGGCTTGGGCTCCTGTGGCTCTCAAAGGCAGGCAGGGCCCAGGACAGCCCTGCCCCTAGCCTCCAGCCCCCTCAGCTAGGCCAGCATTGTCTTCCTTTGTTTGGAAAAGAGGCGCCGTGGGAGAAATTGGCCATGTTCTCCCACCTCCAGCTGCCTCTGGGCCACGTTTGGAAGAGAGCGACCCTCTGTGGGGGAAGCAGTGTGTTCTTACCCTTCTCTTTTATCTGTGCCAGAGTCCTGAACCATAGGAGATTGTGTGACCGGTAAAAACTTTCCGCCCCACCCCGGTGTATAGACAGCACTGTCAGCTTCCTAGAACTGCCTTGAATGTGTTCTGATGCCCCATTCCTGTTGGGGGCCATGGGGACAGGGCTGGAGGGACGAGGACCTCAATTCTCCCCCAGAGGAAGCTCAGTCGGTCAGTTTCAAACTGTCCCTCTCAGGGTAACTGTGTTTCTGTGGGGTAAGCACCCATCTTCGGGGTTTCTCCCCTGCCCTCTCTGTAGCCCATCTGGGAGTGTGTGAAGAGAAGTGGACACTACAGGGTGGTGAGGATGTCCTGGGCCCACAGCAATGGTGTGTGTGTTCCCTGGACCCTGCAGGCCTCCTGAGGAACATTCCTTGTGTGCTTGTTGCCCAGGTCTGCTGTGGGCACGCTGCGTCAGCCCCTCACACAGCCTGTGCTTGGTGGGTCCCTCTCACTGCCCCGGCCTCATTCTGCCACCTAGAATATCAACCATAGGCTCTAGACAGCCCCTCTTAGGCCACCGCCCCACAACCTCTGTGATGGGGTTACCTCACACGCTGCCACTGTGGCTCTGCAGCATGTCCCTCACCCCGCTGTCACCTCAGCTTCCCTCCAACAGATACAGGCCAAACTTGTTTCTTAGCCCCCTAGTTCCTGATCTTAATCACCTTTCAAATCAGCCTTTCAATCTTAAACAGCAGATTGTTCCCAGCCTGAGTCATAGGAAGTCCCCTGCCCCCTGCCCCAGGCCGTTCCAGGCCCAACTCCTAGATGAAACCCTGCCACTTGAATAACCGGATTAACTGGAGAAGACCACAGGCTCCATGAAGCTGAACAGAATTTCTATCACACAGCCACCTCCATTGATGGCTTTGGGACGTTGATGGCTTTGGGTCCTGCTCCTCAGGCCAACACTTTTTAACTCTGTTTAACCAAAATCTATTTCTCCTCATTCAGGAGCCTTGGGGATGCACAGGATACCCCAGCAAGATTGCCATTCACAACTAAAGAAGCCAACATGGTCTTCCAGGTGAATCTCAAGACTCCTTCTTCTCCTCTGAGATCAGATAGGACGAGAGTTCCATGGATCCTCCAATAGGTAGGGACAGCTCTACGCCCCTGTCCAGCAGGAAGCAGATACAGAAGAAAAGACCTCCTGTCCCTCAACTTCCCATAGAGATTTTATGGGATCATGTCTCTCAAGGGGAAAACAAGGCAGGCAGTTAGAGACAGGCATCGGGTCTCTGCTTTCCTGCACCCACAGAATGCGACCACCCAACAGACCTCCCCTCTATCTATCCCTATGAGGAAACAAATGGGTACAAAATACCAGACTGGATTACACCAGTCACTCACACCTGCACAGTAAAGGCCACAATGACCTTCATTTCACCTGGGCCTCATTATACCATCATTATAATATCATGCATATGCCCAGAAGTTCATTAAAACCATTATAACAGACTGAGTTCTGGGAAGGAACATATGAAGTCTAAAAAGATGAGGTAATAGCCTCTTGTCAACCACAGGTGTCAATCACGTGATCCCATGCCCAGAAAGGAACAGCCCGTTCTAGAGACAAAAAGGGATGAAAACTCCAAGTCCTCCCCAGTCAGCGCCTTTGAGCCTCGCCTTTGCTTGGGGCCAGCTCCAAACTCTTTGAAGTGTACTATCTCTTTTAACAAACTGCTCTTTCACCATTTTATTTCTGTATCTCGTTCAATTCTTTGCTCGAGACACCAAGAACCTACACAGCGTGCTGAGAAGGGCTCCCCTCAGGTAACACAGCCACCAGCTAGCGTGTCCCAGCTCTGCCTTACCCACCACACCACTGCTTCTCCTTCCCCACCACCTCCCCGTGGGCCACAGCAGTGCACGGGGACAAAGCAGAGACCTAGCAAAAGGACAGAGGGAAGGCCCTTTTCTGTTTGCTCTCCCCGGGGCCCTTCTGGGGTGTTTGCCTCCCACCACCACCCCCTGGCTCTTTTCCTCAACGGGAAGCATCAGACCCTCATGCTGGACATCCCAACTCTTTCGCTCCACACCAGAGGACTTCCACGCCCCTTCCCGTCTCTCCAGCACAGTGGCCTTCTTCCCTCCCTAGGGACCTGGGAATGGTACCAACGCCCTCATTCTTGCTGGAATTCCTTGTGTCTCAGTCTAAATGGTAGAATGTATGCAGCGCAGGAAGCCACTTACACACCACAAACCAGTCAAAATGATTACTCTATACCGTGTTAATAGTTCCCTTGGAAACAACACTGAATTATAGTTATGACTTTGTATACACCCTCTCCTTGGGGCATGTGCGTCCCAGTTTAAGAAACCCTTTTAAATTCAATGCTAAGGCATGACGGCACTTTCCACTTTCTACCATGGAAGGAGACCAGTGCGAGATGGGTCCCGCTAAGGTCTCAGCTCCTTTGAACACAGAGACCATTTGTCTCTGCGCCTGGAACTTGGGTCTCTGCCTCATACACACTCATCACTCTGGCTAAGACTCATTGCTTGGGGACTTCTCGATTTAACACTGCAAATAGTGATGTCTCTGTTTCCCGGATGATACCCAAGAGCCATGGGCTCATGGGCCTGCGGCTTGTTCCCCAAGCTCCACAGAGACCTGCTCAGGTGTCCTTGAACTCATTGTCAGACAAACAAACCTGCAGCAGCGGCTTCCACTGAGGCTCACTCTTCCAGTTCCTTCCTTTTTATCCACATTTCCAGGAAGAAGAGATACAGGGAGACCTCAGGCCAGAGTCAGTGAGACCTTCTCCACCTGCAGTCCTCAACCTGATGGAAGCAAGGAAAGCTCCCCGGCTGTGGCCACATCAAAACTTCTCATCTTTCCCCGAGGTGAAGAGCTTTTTAAACACTCACTCTGTGTACTAGTGATGATAAAGTAACTGGTTTGGAGAAGGGAAGTGTCCACAGATAAACATTCTTCTACGCTGTGCTACACAGAACATTCTGGAGATGCAGAGAGGACAGTGGGGTGGGATGGGAGGACCCTGTGGACACACACAGCTTTCTGTGGAACTCCTCAGGCAGATTCTCAATGCATAGCTTCATGGAAAGGCTCTGAGAAGTCCTATAGAAAGAAGACCTATTACATCTAACTTCATCAAGCCCAGAATCCCCTATGCACACGTGAATGCAGATGTGTTTCCTATCGCTCGCCTGTTGAGCAATGTGTTTAAGGGAACACAGCCTTAGGAGCTGCAGCTCAGACAGGCTGGACTGTAGTGGACGTGGGTCCCCTGTCATGCACGTCGTACACGCTCCCACAAAGCTTTCTCTGCTGTCCAAGGTACGAGAGGAGAAGCCCGGGGTTCCTGTGTCTCCTTCTCAGCTGATGTCCTGCTTCGTGTTGCCTTGGAGACATTAGCTCTCATTTCCCCAGCTGTAATGTGAGGATGGCAATACTCACCCTACAAGAGCTTCGTGGAAGTTACCTGTGAAGTGTTTTGGGAAGACAATGCTCATCTCTAATCGGAAGGACATGTAGCATCCTGGTGAGGACATGTCCCATGTCACTGAATTGTGTTCTGCCTTTGGATTTGGACCAAAATGTAGAACGTTAAAATCTATAAAGATTTGCTTTCTAATTATGTGAATTATATAACTATGACAATTAAACTTGTGATTACAAGGAAAAGGGGGGGAAAGAAGGAAAAGGAACATAAACAGAGCAAAAGGAAAAAATGAAGTTACCAAGCAGAGGATGGAAGAAAGAGCTGGGCCAGTGTTTCTCAAAGGCTCTGGTCTCAGAGAAAAATGAACCCATGACAGCAGTGTGGCCACTAGACTGCCTGCCCCCTTCCTTACAACAAAAAAATCACGTATGTATGGTTTTAATGCCTTTTTTACAAAAGGAGCTGAAGGTCGTATCAGATGCTGCTATTGTTATCTCAGTAACAATCCCCCATATGATTTCATCCTGTCTAATTGGATGAAGGCTATTTTAAGAGCACCCTGACACAGGGCCTGGAAGTAGGGGGCTAACAGGTACACGTAAATCTGGGGTGGGGAAAAGCAGGGCCACAGGGGCTCCAGGAAAGCACATGGAGGACACCTAGGGGGAGACGAGGGTGACGCTGATGGGGGCTGCCCTCAGGAGGCCTCTTTTCCTTTTTCCTCATTTTTGGGGATAAAAGAAAACAAGAAGATCTATTTCATTCAATTTAAGATAGCCACATTTATGTCTGGGCCATTTCAAGTCCTTAAATCAAAAGGTTAGGCATAAATAATTAATAACCATGAAGAACAAGAGGAGATGGAGAGATTGAGTGCAGAGTTCGAAGTCAGAGGACTTGGGTTCAAACCCGAGTACTGGCAGCTTCATCAGTACAGGCCTTGGATTACTGGGCTTCTCAGAGCCTCAGTTTCCCACCTGTGAAGTGAGGGCAATGGCACCTCTCTCACAGCGTTGTAAAAAGCAGTTACCATCACACGTGCACAAACTTCCTATGTCCCTGTGGCTGCAAGTGGAGTCAGAGAACTCTGGTCTCCTCACATACTGGTTGTCCTTCGCCAGACTGAGGTGAGAAACCTATGATGAAATTACAACACTGCAGCCTTCCAGGAGGTGGAGTTCACATCATCCCCACTGCTCTAGGCAACTCCATCCAGCAGCTCAAGTCTGTCATCATCTCGGTGCTATTTCTGATTTTAAACATAAATATTTAGAGTCGGGAACATCACAGCAGCCAGGTTTTTAAAAAGAGGTGGCAATGCACGAATTGTGTTAAAACATTGAAATGTGGTGATGTTACCACCAGCCTCCTAATTGTTCATAGCACGAGGGCTTCTGACTTTAGAACTGCTGAGGGACAAGCTTATTAAAATAATAAAACATGAGGCCAGCCCGGTGGCTCAGGTGGTTGGGGCACCGTGCTCCTAACGCTGAGGTCGCAGGTTCGAGTCACATGGGCCAGTGAGCTGCGCCCTCTACAGCTAAGATTGTGAACAAAAAGCTCTCCATGGAGCTGGGCTGTCGTGAGGAGCTGGAGGTTGGCATAAGGTGCCTAGGGCTGCCATGGGCTGCTGTGAGCAACTGTCCGACAGTTGGCCACCAATTGCCTCAGCCGGGGGCAGGGGGGAGTGCCATGCTCATAATACCAGCATGGGCCAGGGATCTGTGTCCTACACAGCTAGACTGGAAACAACGGCTTGAACTGGAAGGGGGGCAGGAAAAATGGGGGTGGGGGGGACACACTATACATTTTCAAGGACAACTAAGGTTAACATTTTGATGCATTTCCCTTTAATCAGGAACCAAAAGAGATGCCACCACTGTCCCCATGGAACCAAGCTCCATCCCTTCTCTGGTCCTAGAAACAAGCCTGCACCTCTAAGATCAGAAATTTCATGTTATGGGGACATTCAACAGTAAGTGTCCTTGTAGACCTGCTCTATCCAGCGAGTCCTGGTGTTGCTCATAGCCTTGCCATTTGAGCCCTGCCTTCCCCTTCTGATGACCATGTCTTGCCTGTCCCGCCCTCCCACTCTGTGGGGCACTTGATTCTCATCTGTCCTTTTACCCCATCTGACCAGCTCCTGGGAAGGCTCCTTGCATCCCCCTCCCACTTTCTGAGCCAAGCCATCAGGTTGGCCCTTGGTGTCACCTGGTCCATCCAGATGCCTATCTGTCTGACTCAACCTGGGTCCTGATCTACTGGGCACACCCTGACCCCAACAGAGGCCAAGCACTCAGAGCACCTGCAGTGTGCTTGGGGGCGGGACGTTCCTAGGATTATCAGGAAGCCACATCCAGGGATGTGGGGCCTCTAGCTTGGAAGGAAGGTGCCAGACAGAGAAGCAACTCCACGTGTGACGAGAGCGCAACAGCCAGCAAGCAGACCTCGGCTCGGAGGCAAGAAGGTCCTGTATCAGAGCATCGGATGGCCTGTCCTTGGTCCTCCCTGGTCTCTCTCGCCTCCTCCCCCTTTCCCTCCATCTCTTTGACCCATCCTCCGTTTTTCCCTTTTCCCTTCCAAAGGCTAGGCAATGGCAGGATTAATTAGGTTCACTAGACGCCATCTGCAAGTCTGAATGGAAGTTCTGGACACAAGTCCTCTCTCTCTCTCTCTCTCTCTCTCTCTCTCTCTCTCTCTCTCTCTCTCTTTCACACACACACACACACACACACACACACACACAGAGAGAGAGAAAAAACGGGGAAAAAACAGAAAAGGTAAGGCAAGGCAAAGAAACCCCGGGCTTTTAAAGTGTACCCACTGACTCCAGGAAATAGGACTGGATTAGGTCAGAGCCGTATCTGCGGCCTGGGCTTCAGTTACCACCAAGGCGCAGGTGGGGGACTCAGGTCTCCTCTTCAGCCCCTTCAGCTCTGAGCTCACACCGTCCACCCCACCAGCTGCCACTTGACACCTGCGAGATTGCAAAGTGACAGGTTCTAAGTTATACTTTGTTCTTTCTCCCCAATACAATCCTCGTTCTGCGTGTCCACTCTCACCCACTGTCCCGTACTTGCCAGAAACACACCCACAGTGGGGTGATGCCACAATGGTCTTCCTTCTAGAACCTAAATCAGCTCACATTTCACACACACAAGAGCCTGCTTTATTCTAATAACAATAGCGTCCTATTATTTGCACGATAAAGACCAAAATCCCCAGCAGGACCAGGGACGTCCAGGTCCGTGGGGAGCACACCCCTTCTCCTGGTCTCATGTCATTCCAAGTCCCTCACTTTTTGCATCTGAGCACACTGGGCTTCGTCAGCCCCTCTAACAGGCTGTCCCGTCCCACCTCGGGGTTTTAGGACCTGCTCTTCCACTGCCTGGGACAGTGCTCTCCTCGCCCCACTTGGCCGAGGTCACGCTTCCCTCTGACCTCAGCCCCATCCCCCCCATCTCCTGGGCTGGGTCAGTCATCCCACTGATGCCCTCTCAGCTCCTCATGCTTTCTGTGGAACCAGTTACAGTTGGAATTCTACATTTTATCTGAGTGTTTTCAGTAAACGCCCGTCTCCTCAGGAGACTAAACTCCCTGAGGACAGAGACTGTTCTCTTTCTGTGCTCTGCGCTCTGTTCCTGGCATTTGGCACAATGACCACCATGCAGCATTAATGACAGGTGCTCCCAAAGGGGTTGCAGGACCTGGGGAAGATGTGTGGAGCTGTGTGCCCCGGGCCTCGGCTTCTCCTATAAAATGGGCATGGTGACCGTGCTTCCCAGGAGACTGTGATTATAGAAGATGTGAGGACTGTTGCTAATATTTGCCCGCACAAAGGTTCATACAATGGACCTTTTAAATACATTGTTCTTGATTTCTGCATTCACTGTTTTAACTGTATTTTTCAGCTTTATCAATATCTCTAAGTACCAATAGCACGCTCAGAATTGTCCAAAGCATAACGGTCACAATCCGTGTCCAGGGGACTTATAACTGCATACATTAATCTTGATGGAATCTAATAAGTGCATCTGGGTCTTCTGAGGTGCACACACTCATTCATTAAGGCTCATTTTAAAGTCCCAGCCTGGAAAAGCAGCCACTATTATCTCCACTTCACAGACTCAGAACTGGAAGCAGATAGGGCACAATTTGCCCAAGGTCAGAGAGTCAGGAGCAGAGGACTGAATGATAATCATTATAATTTGCACTTGTGAAATACTTTCCCTCCAGGAAAATCCAAAGCTCTTAGCACTGCACAATTTAATTCAATGCTGTGAAGTTAAACAAAAAGGGTTGATTTCTATAAGGGGGAAACATTTAAAAATAAGTTGTACAGCTGACTTCATAACCACCCAGGTAGAGTGGATGAAAAAGCCATGTTTTGCAACACACACAGATAAGGGGTAAGGGGGACCTAGAGTTCCAGGGAAGAGAATTACTTAGGTCAGGATTCTCCTAGTATCTCTTGCTTCCTACTCCCTGAGTTTAAACCAGAGCAAAAGACACAGGGTAGGCATTTAAAGGAATGAGTGTGAATTTGGAGTTAGTCAAACACAGTTTATCTATAGTTAGCACTGTGCCCTTAGGCGAGAAACTTAACCTTGAATAAGCCCGTTTTCTCTTTATGGATAGAGAAGAATATGGATAATAATTCAACTATGAATGACTATACATGTGAATATTCAAAAGGAATCAGGTAGCCAGAATGATGTCTGGACCCAACAGCTGTTTAACAGTGGTTGATAGTAATATTTATATCTATTAGTATTAATAAACAGTTCCTTCAGTTCTTTTAAGTTGTAAACAAATAGCCACGTTAATGAGGCAAGGAATTCTGAAGATTGAACACACACATGGAGTTTGGTTAAGAGTGAAGAGGGATAAGTGAGACTGACTGGTAAGGTCCACCCTTCCACTGGGGTTCCAAGTTTTCTTTCAAGGGCCCCCCACTTCCTCACTCCAGCTCTGATGGGACTCAGACAAAGTGGAGCTGGGGCCAAAGCTGAAGAGGGTTTTCCTCCACTTGGACCTCAGGGATACAGAGGAGATGTGGAGAGAGATGGCACCTGAAAGAATTTCTCAGACCAACCTACAGGATAGGTCAAAGAGCAAAGCAAGAACGATGTAAGCCCTAAGCTCACGGGTCTGTGGGAGCCACCCTGGGGGGTAGTCCTGGGAAGTAACTTACTGAGACAGTAAGAAGCTGAAGTAGAAATGCTTTTCTGAGAACACCAGTGCCAAACCTTCCCAAGAAGACAACCAGAAAACTTGCACGCTGCCTGAGGCATGGCACACAGCCTGAAACTGCATTTGTCAGGGGAGCTCCTGTCAGGCAGACACAGGGACCCTTTGCCACACCAAGGCCTCTGGTGAGCGGAAGTGGATGCGTGGCGGCTCGCTGTTTACGGTCAGATGGTTCAATCCCATGCTCTTGTCCTAATGTCTAGCTGAGAATGGAAGTTTCTGAAAATCAGACCAGGAGGGGGAATCACTTTGGAAGTGATGATGTCATTTGGTGGGTGCCCATGGAGCCCGCACACCGTGGGCACGAAGGAGGGAGGCAGGGAAGACCCGGAGACTGCATGGGTCGTGGCCCAGGGACCTCCTCAGCGCATGGAAGGCTTTCCACACGTAGTTTAAGCTGGAAATTGTTTTCTTCCAGAGCAATTAGCAAGAAACAGAAATAAAAAGCACCCAAATTAGAAAGCAAGAAGTGAAATGATCTCTGTGCGGTTGACCTGATCTTATTGCAGAAAACCGTAAAGATGATACACATACAGTTGTTAGAGCTAATAAATAAATTCAGCAAAATTTCAGGATACAAAATCTCCACACAAGAATTTGTTGCATTTCTATACACAAACAATGAACAATCAGAAAAGGAAATTCAGAAACTAATTTCTTTTACAATAGCATTAAAAGGAATCAAACACTTAGGAATAAACTTAACCAAGTACGCAAAAAACTTGCACACTGAAAACTTCAAAATGTTGTTGACAGAAATTTTAAAAGCTACAAATAAATGGATATATACACAGTGTTTCTGGATTGGAAGACTTAGTAATGTTAATATGACAATACTAATCAAAGTCATCTGCAGATCAATGCAATCAATATCAATACCCCAATGACAACTTTTACAGAAATAAACCCATCCTAAAGTTCATATGAAATCTCAAGGGACATAACAATCTTAAAAAAGAAGAACAAAATTGGAGGACTCACACTTCAAAACTTATTATAAAGCTGCAGTAATGCAAACAGTGTAGTACTGGCACAAAGACAAGCTTACGAAGTAACGGAATGGAACAGAACGCCCAGAAATAAACCCTTATGTATATATATGGCCAAGTGATTTTCCATAAGGGTGCCAAGACCATTAAATGAGGAAAGAACAGTTTTTTCAACAAATGGTGCTGGGAAAACTAGATATCTACCTGCAAATGCACAAAGTTGGACCCAAACCTTACAACATATCAAACATTTACTCATAATGGATCATAAATGTAATCTATGAGCTAAAGCCATATAAAACTCTTAAAAGAAAACATAGGGGGAAATCTTCATGACATTGGATTTGGCAATGATTTCTTAGACATGACATCAGAAGCACATGCCACAATCAAATATATGATGATGGAAGGAGAACTGACACTGGGCGGTGAGCACACAATGTGATACATAGATTATGTGTTACAGAATTGTACATCATTTGAAACCTATGTAATTTTACTAACCAATGTCACCCCAATAAGTGGAAAGAAAGAAAGAAAGAAAGAAAGAAAGAAAGAAAGAAAGAAAGAAAGAAAGAAGCAGCACGAGCCACAAAAGAAAAAATCGTTAAATTGAACTACATTAAATTTTAAAACTTCAGTGCATCAAATCAAAAAAGCAAAAAGACAACCCTCTGAATGGGAGAAAATATTTACAAATCATATATTTGATAAGGGGTTAATATCCAGAATATATAAAGAACTCCTATAACTCAACAATAAATAACCTGATTTTAAAGTGGGCAAAGAACTTGAATCAATCGACATTTCTCCAAAGAATACATACGAATGGTCAATAAGCACATGAAGAAGTGCCTCATGTCACTAATCAGTAGGGAAATATGAGTCAAAACCATGATGAGATTATCATTTCACACCCATTAGGATGACTACTATAAAAAATAAAAAGAATTTTAAAAACCCAGAAAACAATAAGTGTTGGTAAAGATGTGGAGAAATTGAAACACTTATACCCTACTGATAAGAATGTAAAATGGTGCAGCCATTGCAGAAAACAGTTTGGTGGCTCCTCAAAAAGTTAAATAGAATTAACATATGATCCAGCAATTCCACATCTGGGTATATAACCAAAAAAAATGAAAGAAAGACCTCGAACAGATATTTGTACACACATATTCACAGCAGCATTATTCACAACAGCCAAAATGTGGAAGCAAACCTAGTATCCATCAGTGGATGAGTGGATACACAAAATGCGGTACGTACACATGATGAAATATTACTCAGTCTTAAAAAAAGAAGGAAACTCTGACACACGCTGCAACATGGATAAACCTTTACATTATGCTGAGTAAAATAAGCCAGTCATAAAAGGACAAGCACTGTATGATTCCACTGACATGAGGTATTTAGAATTGTCACATTCATGGGGAGAGAAAATAGAATGGCGGTTGGGGGATGGGGAAATGGGGAGCTATTGTCTAATGGTTACAGAGTTTCAGTTTGAGATGATAATGTTCTCAAAATAGATAGTGGTAATAGTTACACAGCATTGTGAGTATACTTAGTGCCAATGAATTATACACTTAAAAATGGTAAATTTTATGTTACATGTATTTTACCCCAATTTTTAAAAAAATTAATGAATATTTAGGTGTGAATCTAACAAAACATGTACGTTGTATGCTGAAAACTACACAATGCTGATGAAAGAAATTTTTTAAAAATATCTAAATAAATGGAGATAAAGACTGTATGTATAGATTGGAAGAATCAACATAGTAAAGTTGTCAGTTCTCCCAACATTGATATACAGATTTATCATAATTCCTATAAAAATCCCAGCAAGAGTCTTTGAAGGTATAGACAAAGTTGTTCTAAACTTTATATTGAAAGGCAAACAAACTTGAATAACTAACACAGGTTTGAAAAGGAAGAATAAAGCTGCAGGAATGAGTCTGCCCAATTTCAAGAATTATAATACACAGCTACAGTAATGGAGACTTGGTGTTGTCAAAAAGGCAGACTTCCAGGTCAATGGAACAGAACAGAGTCCAGAAATAGACCCACACAAATATGCCCAACTGTTTGACAAAGGAGCAAAAGCAATTCAGTGAGGAAGGATAAGCTTTCAACAAAGGGTGCTGGGGCATGTGGACAAACAAGCATTTGGGTTGTAAGCAAAACAATGAACCTTACACAGAAATGGACTCAAAATGGATCACAGACTGAAATGTAAAACTACAAAACTTTTAGAAAAGAATAGAAGAAAATCTTCAGAATCTAGGGCTAGGCAAAGAGTTCTTGATTCTAAAAGTATGACTCATAAAAGGAGAAAAAAATTGATAAATTTTTTGTCAAAATTAAAAGCTTGCTCTGTGTAAGACCCTGTTAAAAGGATAAAACGACAAGCTACAGCCTGGGTAAAAATATTTACAAACCACTCATCTGACAAACAACTAGTATCTAGAATATATAAAGAATTCTCAAACTCAACAGTAAAAAATAAACAAATCAATTTTAAAATGGCCAAAAAATATGAAGACACATTTCACCGAAAAGGATATATATAGTAGCTGGCAAATAAGCACATGAAAAGATATTCAACACTGTTAGCAATTATGGAGGTGCAAACTAAAACTACAGTGTGATATCACTCCATGCCTAAAAATCTAGTGGTAACGCCGAGGAGAAGCTGAGTCACTCATGCACTGCTGGTGGGAATGTAAAATGGCATTGCTGTCTGGAAGACAGCCTGGACACCTCCCAGCATCCCAGCGAGAGAACTTAAGTCGTAACTAAATATTCTGCTAGTGGATAC